>NC_053159.1:193586933-193625675 GCF_016835505.1 Polypterus senegalus
GTGTTGTGGATTTACATTTAAAGAGAGGAAGGGGGCCATTGTTGCCCATCTTATAGTGACAAAGTGACGACGTGCTGTCAGCAGGGTCTGCAAAAAAATCTGCCCTTCACAGAAGCGAACTTGACTGGAGCCCACCTGGTGGGACACGCAGACCCCTCAGTGCAGGTCTTTGTGAGTTTCTCCCAGTCCTGACTGTTTCAGAGCGCAGCTTCTGTGGGGGCCGGGGGTCCTAAAATCGGGCCTGCTGGGGAGTCCCGGTGTTCAAACAGCTGACCTGAGTGGTCCTTTAACTGCCGTGAACTCAGAAACCCGAGAGGCTTCGTTAAATCTGACATCCCCCAAGTGAAGAAGCCCCCCTTGCATTGTGGGTATTCTGCTCTTTGTAAAACTGCAACCCTCAGAAGGATCTCACAGAATGTTCTGGAATCAAACACGGAATCATTCAGGAAAAGGCCACTGGGTTAGGGTTAGGGTTAGGGGAGGATGTGAGACGTGCCAACAGTGACGGGTTTTATTGGTTGGCGCACACCGAGCAGCAGAGCGGACCCCCATTTCCCACAGGACACCCAGACTTCCTGGAGTAACGGAGTCCACATGATGGCATAAAACATGGCACAAAGAGTCTCACCCATGTTAATGGCAGCGTGCCAGTGGCTGGTGGATATGGTGGTCCATCCGTTGTGATTTTCTGCATTTTTTTTTTAATGGTTTCGTCCCACTCAGGGGGTCCGGTTTTTCTGTTTGTTTCTACCATTCAAGTTCTTCTCAAGTACTAGAAATTACTTTCATGGTTGTCATCGTGAGGTGACAATGGAAGGTCACATGGCTGACGTCACCAACACGCGTGCCTTGCAATTGAAGTGGCAAGTCAGAATTTCCCAGTTCCTAGCTGGAATGCCCTCTGGACTCTGTTCCCCCTAAAATGGCGACGTCCTCCGTGACCTGAAGTGACAGCTGTTGTGTCTCAGCCGGGCACCCAGTGCAGGAGGAGCGGGCAGAGTGGGCAGAGCGGGCAGAGCACAGGTTCTCCCAGACAGATTGGTTTTCCGAACTTGGGTGTGACTTCATTCTCAGGTAAATGGAAGGCAGCGGAAGAGCCAGCATGCCAGGCACATCACAGTCCAAGTCGGCCGATGTTTGTGTTCGTGGCAGTCGTGCCATTGAGCTTCGGTTGGGGGGCCGACTCTTGCTTCGATTTCTCTCTCTCTCTACGATTTTCTGGGTTTGTCCGTTAGGACTGATCTTCAGGTTCCCGTCCTGCTCATCCCGTCCTGCCCAAGGCTGGTGCCACCACACCCCACAGACACGTCACTGGGTGCCTGCCTGGCTGGGGGGATCACTGCATTCCACTGAACTTGGACTTTGCCAGCCTGGTGGTCTCTGCCGTCACAAGACTCCCCGATCATCAGCTGTACTCACCCCGCTGGTTACAACACCAGATCCATGGAGTCCTGACGTCACAGCCTTATGTCATCTCTCGAGGACTCAGCATTTGTTAGCCCACCGTCACCCGGCTCGCTTGTGTTGGTCTGGCAGACGTGGACATCTGTGACAATGCAGGGAAACAATGACAAGTACAAAAATAAATAACAACATTACAGGTGTGTCAAATATCTGACAGCACATGTCACTACCCTGTGTGTGGGACCACCATGACAGACCCCAGCAGAATCGGATAAGAAAGCTTGAGGTGACGTTACATGTGACACATTTAGGGGGCTTAACTGATTAAACAAAGGAAAAAAACAGAAGACAGAAATGAAGAAAATAAAAAAAATGACAATAAGACAAGGCTGGGGACAAATAAGGACAATAAGTGACAAATTAAACGAAAAGAAAAAGTTAATGACAGAAATAAAATGAAATAAAACAAAAGATGAAAATTACAAAGATGGAAAGGGACAATAAAGGAAATGTGACAAAGGACAATAATGCTGTGGTGGAAACGGCACCTTCTTTGTATAAAACTAAAAGGAGCAGAAAAGACGGCAAACAAAACTGAAAACAATGAAAACAATTTACAGGAAGACCACCGCAAGGGGTCCGGCAAACAACCAGCAATGGAAAAAAGGAAAGAAAGCCACCAGGGGGTCACAGAATCTCCACTGAATTTTATGGGGCCTCTGGGGAATTCCTGAAGAATGACTTGTTAAAAGGACTGAAAAATATTATGGGATGGAGACGTGACGTCAGCGAGAAGAAAGGGGGGCCAGAGAGCAAGACGGGGGTACAAAAGCCACTGAGCAAGTGGGACGGAGGACGAGCGCAGGGGTAGACTGGCAAAGTCAGAAAAGGGACTGCGGGAACCCACCTTGGTGAAGTGAAGCTTGAGGGGGAGAAAGGGGTCTGCAAAGGTGGGACACGGAAACGTGGAAAAGAAACAGGGAGACGAGTGAGAAGACGGAAACGGACAAAGTGCTTGGAATATACAAAGTGATACCATAAGAGATAAAGAGACAGGAAAGGCGCTATATAATATAGATAGATAGATAGATAGATAGATAGATAGATAGATAGATAGATAGATAGATAGATAGATAGATAGATAGATAGAGATATGAAAGGCGCTATATAACATGTTGCTGTTTGAGCGTTGCTGCTGCTGTCTTTGTTCTGCTGAAGTCCATGGCCTGTGTAGTCCTCAGGGTCTTCTACAGAGGAGACTACCAGATGTTTAAAAACAGAAGTAGTTGTACAGAGAGCTTGACTTGTCCCCAAGTGGGAAATTAGGCTTTTCACAGACGTTCAATAAATACACACACACAGACTATAGTCTGAACACACTCCAGAATGACTACAAAGAAAGAAACCCTGTGCCTTGCCAGTCCCAGTCCCAGTCCCAGTAAGGCACTATACAGGTATATTCAGTCCCAGTCCCAGTCCCAGTAAGGCACTATACAAGTATATTCAGTCCCAATCCCAGTAAGGTGCTATACAGGTATATTCAGCCCCAGTCCCAGTAAGGTGCTATACAGGTATATTCAGTCCCAGTCATTGTGTCCCTTGGCACTTCTGCTGGACGTCTCGCTGGCTGAAAGTCCTCCATGTTGTTGTGTCACAGAGAGGATGTGCAGCGTTGTTCATACTGACACTCAGTTTGGACTTCATCCTCTCGCCTTCTACCACCTCCCGGGGGTCCAGAGTGGGTCCCATAACCCTTTGAATTAGTGGTCTGGCCATCACAGGGTGACTAAAGGGTCACAGTGCCATAACTGCCGAGCCCGCTGGCTCTGCCCTTTCTTCTGTTGTTTCAGCTTTTCTGACAATGCTCGCAGTTTGATGTCCTAACGTTTCATGAACTGAAGGCGTAGATGAAATGAAGAAGTCGAGTCCAGGACTCACTCAGCGTATGAATTTGTATTCAAATGTTGGATTCCTCAGAGCAGCTGCACCTTCTGCTGCTCTGACAGCCAAACTGGGTAAGCCTTGTGATTCAGAATGCCAGTCACTCTGTGAAGGTCATCAGTCTGCCACCAGTGAAAGGACCCCAGAGCACCGTGTGTGACAGTCAGTGTCACCATCAGACAATGACATTCTGCACTGCAGTCAGTGCCCAGTGGGCAAACTGCCACAAGGGGGGGGGCGACTACGAGTATCAAGATAGCCAGTGTGCTTAAAAGAGTGTGGATTAACTAGCTGGTTAAGACTGAGAGGGCATTAGAAGGACCAAGGAGGTGGGCACGGAGTACAAATGTGCTGCCATCTAACCTAAGAGTGACTGCAGTGTTACCCGAGTGGCCTGTCATTGTCACATTGGCTGGCCAAGTCTGTCTGTTGTTACTCGTTTCTCCTTCCTTTGGGTGATGAGACCCCGCACTCTGTGCAGACGACACTAATGAGCCCACCAACTCTATAAACGTTCATGCAAACAATAAAAGGTTAGAGAAAGAAAGACCAACGGGGTGAGCACAGCGGGCATTAACAAGAAGAAGACGACGTGGCACGGTTCTTATTAGCAAAAATACTAAATGAGAGTTGAAAAGAAACACAAAGGACCGACCAACAATCCACTTGGTGTGAAACCGAAGAGCGAAATCATAAAAGACGAGGCCGAGCAGAACGTGCCGGAAACAAAGCTCACCTCCGCTTACATGACGTGAACAAATAAAAAGACAGCTGAAGAGGAGAGTGAAGAGTGGCGGCCTGAGACCGCCGGGCGACACGCAGCAAGAAATCCCAAAGAGCCGAGAGGAAAAGAAGAGGAAGAAGTGAAGATGAGGGAGCAGAAGAAAAGGAACCTGGAGAGCGAGAGAAAGTCAAAGGCAGCAGGCGAGTGCACAAGACAAACGTGTGGCGGCTCAGCAGACACACAAACACACAAAGCACTTGGCACAGCAGAAGAAGAAGAAGAAGAAGTCGCGTGCAGGATAAAGATAACGAGAGAACTGGCAGAGTGTGGTGACAGGAAATGAGGGGACACAATCCTGGGGGGAAGAGAAAAAGAAAAGACGAGCAGATAAAAAAGAACGCACACACACGCCGAGGACAGAGTGACAGCAAGTGACGACGAGTGACACTTGAACATGCAGCTCATCGGCCACCACGTGACAGTGACGCGCTTATCGGGCGCCACGCTGCACAGCACAGCACAGGACTTCAGTGGCCTCGGGGTGTTTGGCACTTCCAAGGCACGTCAAGTTCGGGGTCAACGGGGGTCTTTGCTATTCCTGAATGAGTGGCCACGGGTCACAAGTGAAGAACAAAAAGGGGCAAACACACAAAACACGAGTACAAGAGACAAGGACACGTGTCACAGGTCCTGGTGGGCCGCTTGTCACCCACTAAACGGCTCCAGTCACCTCTCCTGTGGGGCCACTTAAATCAGACGTTTGAGAGACGGCCCACCGCTGTCGTCACCGTGTCCTGTATTTTAAGCATGTGTGTTACCAACAATGTCAGCCACAGAGAAACAGTCGCTTGATGTCCTGCGCCTCCCTGACATTGTGTACAAGGCTTCTGAGTACAAACTGTCATGGCATCCATTTAAACAAGTTAAACATAAGCCATATCATCATCATCATCATCTTCTTGTTCTTCTTCACAGCTCAGTCCTGCTCCTCCTCACCAGTCAGGCCCTCTTTCTTCAGACCTTCTTTATCTTTGGCCTCCCTCGCTTTATCCGCCCCTGGACTTCCACTCCCATCACTCTCTTGTCACATCTTCATGGTGTCACCTCGTCACATGTCCAATACCATGGGTCAACCCGCCTTCCTCTACCCTCTCTCTCACTCTGTTGGACGTCTGATGGTCTCATTTCTTATTCTGTCCCCTCTTGTATCTCCACAGTCTCGTTTCTGACACGTCCAACTTCTTCTTCTCCTGGTGTGCCTCCTTGACTGCCCAGGCCTCACGTCTCACTGCTGATCTTACAATTCATCCCTTTAACCTTCATCTTAATTCTTCAATCACACGATACTCCTGATACCTTCTTCCAGTTGTTCCATCCACACTGCACCCCGTGGTTCTTCTCTCCATCTGATTGTCCATCTCGGCCTACCGCTGATCCTCCATATTTAAACTCCTTCACTCAGTTCAGCAGCCTACACGTCTCAACAACAGGAGACATCGCTGTACGGACTTTGGATCACCAATCACCTCTAAGACCAAAGAGCTGCCTCTACACCCGGTCAGGGCGCCCAGGATGAGGTGGGCCGGCCACTCCTGCAAGGACCTGGGAGACCACCAAGGAACTGCAGAAGAAAGAGCAGAGCAGAGCACAGCAGAGCAGAGTCTTCCTCCTTAGCAGACTGAGCCCCTTTAATGAGGGCAGTGCCATCCTGCACGTCTGCTACAACTCAGGGATGGCCGCTGTGGGGTGCTGGGACCACCCAATCAACAAGCTAATTAAAAATTGGACAGACACAGCATTCGGACCCCCGGAGGTCATAGAGAAGAATGAAGACCAAACCGAGCGCCACTGTGGACAATGCTGCCCATCCCTTCTGTGACACGCTGAGGACTTCCAGACACGGGACTGGGGGTCCTTAATACCAACAGCCACACATTCAGTGCCTTACTGGGACTGCGGCTGGCAAGGCAAACGTTTTGAATTCTTTTTAAACTTCCTGTCTTTAAATCATTCTGGTGTGTGTGTGTGTGTGTGTGCGAATAGTTACTTATTTACTGGGCTCCTGTGAAAAGCCACATCCCCCCTGGGGACAAATACACTTCTATCTATCTATCTATACATTATATAGCGCCTTTCACTTCTATCTATCTATTATATAGCGTCTTTCTCCCTATCTGTCTGTCTGTTATATAGCGCCTTTCACTTCTAGCTATATATCTATTATAGAGTGCCTTTCATATCTCCCTATCTATCTATATAGCGCCTTTCACGTCTCTCTAATAGAGTATCACTGCTAAATACTTTCTCTCTCTTTCTACTCATCTTACAATTTAGGGTCACCAAGTCAGACGTCTTTATTTCATTTTAATTTTCTTTCTTGTGAGTCACTCTGGCGTGTGTGTTTAGTTCTTTATTTTTTTATTGCATTTCTGTAAAAAGCCAAATTCCCCCCCGGGGGCTGATCAAGTTCTACTGTATGTCCAGCTGCGTCTGTTTTCACAGAAGACCCCTCAGGACTACACAGGCCGAGCCGTCAGCACACAGTAAAGATGGCAGCAGTGAAGCTCCAGGAGCGATTCAGTTTCTCCGGCTGTACGAAGTTCTTAAAGTGAGGTGGCAACACAAGCGGAGATCAGATGCTGCAGGTGATGCCAGTCAGCCTTTGGTGGTCCGTGGATTTTAGATGAGATTAGATAAAGTCAGTTCACCCAAAGTAGAACATGAGATGCATACGGCAGCAGAAACATAAAAAACAAAGGTAGAGACTCACCACCATGGCACTTGTTATGCCATTTCTTTAAGGTGAACGCCATGTTACCCTAAAATTATTCTTCCACAAGACCATCCAGGAAAGGCTTGAGTTGCTGCCGGAAGTGGTGACACTGAGGCCATCGGGGACGCTTGTCCTGTGAGGGGATCCCAAGGGCAGTGAAGGGGAGGTCCTGACTCTCTGTGCTCGTAAAGGATCCCTGGCCTCTTTTGAAAGCAGTAGGGTGTACATTGCCCACCTCAGCCTGGTCATTCCGGACCCCTAATCATCCCCTGTCTCTAACTGCCTCTCACCACTTGAGCACCCAACAGCTCCTGTGTGGGGAGCCCACTGGCACACAAATGGCTGCGTCACGTCATCCAGGTGGGTGCTGCACATTAGTGGTGCTTGAAGTGGCTCCACACTCCCTGAAGTGCTATATAAAGATTTATTATTATTATTATTATTATTATTATATAGTGCAGTAGGGTGGCACGGTGGCACAGTGGGTAGCGCTGCTGCCTCGCAGTAAGGAGACCCTTAAGGGTTCACTTCTCGGGTCCTCCCTGCACGGGGTCTGCATGGGTTTCCTCCCACAGTCCAAAGACATGCAGGTCAGGTGCATTGGTGATCCGAAATTGTCCTTGGTGTGTGTGTGCCCTGCGGCGGGCTGGCACCCATCCCAGGGTTTGTTCCTGCCTTGCGCAGACCCCCGTGACAGCAGGCCGGACGACGACTGACTGACTGCCTTCCACAGTACAAACACATATTGACTTTTCTACAGCTGACTGCCTTCCACCTCCAGGGTCCGAGGCTCGACCCCCTGCCCCGGTGTACACACCCCCCATATCCGTGTGGGCTTCTCCATGGATACTTCAGTTGTCAAAGGCGTGACGTCCTGTACAAGTGTCCTGTGAGTGTGTGTGTGCCTGGCAGTGCACCGGTGCCCGCTCCAGGACTGGCATCACGCTTCATCCTAATATTGCAGGACTCCAAGTGTCCTCCCAGTGCAGTAACACAATGACAGAAGGGCACCATGAAGGTCTAACGAGCTCTGGGCCCACCTTTAACGGTGACACCTCCACTCCGAGGGGGATTTCTTGGAGACAGCAGACAGAGAGGAGTATTAAGAGCTGGCGGTCCGTGTGCATGAGAGAGGAAGGGGCTCAAGTGAGTCTGTGGGGTGAATGAGGGCAGAGGAGACCCTTAAATGACTTTCAGCCACTGACAGGTGGTCTTCAGAGCGGCGAAGGAGTGAGTTGTGTTTGCTGTCATCGTGCGGACGGCCGGTCTCTACAGTTTGCTGCTCTCGCTCTGACATTTACTCAATCGTTGCCCCCCCTTAACGTTGTCCATTTTTTAAATCGTGTACTTCAGACCCCTTTATTTGTCGAGGTGCTACTTCATCTAAAGCCTCTGCCACCACTCAGATATTTGGCCTGCACTCTCATTGTCTGAACTCTGAGCTCCTCGTGCCTCTTCTTGTGTGCAGTGGCACAGGGGGGCACAGACCCAGCAGACGTTGTGCTTCCCTCAGCCGTTGGCGTCACGACTGCAGCGATAGTCGCAGCCCTCATCTTGCGCTCTTTGAGTCGTTCCTCCCTGGAGTGCCACGTGGTGGCATGGAGCGGCGCTGGGCCCATCGGCCCTGCAGTGTCCTCTCTGAGTCTGGCCCTGCTGGTGGTCACTGCCTGTATGTCGTTGTCGGTTTGTGCACGTCGGCACAGAGGGGGTGACAGCCCAGGGCCATTGGCTCATTTAAAGTTAGCCACCGAAGTTTGAAACAGCAGGAATGCCATTGTCACCCGCTGAACCTGAAGGAGCCACCAAGGCAGCCTTCACTTTGAGTCTGAGGCTCCTGCTGCAAAGACGTGCAGAGTCCTGGCATGGAAAGGGTTACTTAGTTAGGGCTGTATGTGGCCTTGCTTGACCAGTGAACACCCGGTGGCACAGCAGACAGCACTGTGACCAGACGCCATCCCGTGTATGTCACCCGTCTGTGTCACCGCGGCTCGTCTGCTGCTGCCGCTTCAGTTTGGGCCGCTCAGAGCCAAGAGGTTTTGCTGCGAGGCTCTCACTCCTTACATCTCTCAGGCGCCATGTTGTCAGGTGGCGAGAGCGTCAGAGGGCAGAACAAAGACCCGACGGCACTCCTGGCACACCAGGCAGCGGCGCCCCATTTTCTGATTGAATTCTTTTTGCGATGTGAATGGCGTGTTTCAGGGGTCGTCAGACACGAATAGCGAGATCAGCCCGTGTTCACACTGCAGAAAGAGGGAGGACTGGCACTGCTTGGTGATGGCTGGATTGGCACTGCTCCACCTGACAGGGAAGGCAATCGAACGGTTCGAGTCATCACCCACCTCGAGTGCTCATTAGGCTAAGAGTGTTAACACCGCACATCACAGCAGGGAGACAGCTTAGAGAATGGAGGGCCAAGGAATGAAGGAAGGAACGAATGAATAAACGAATGAACGGGGGGACTGCAAGTGAGATAAACAGCAGGAAAGTCAAAGTTCACTTTGAAACATCTGCACCATATCCGTTTGTTTATCTGTTTCTTTATATTTACATATTGATCGATCGATTGATTGATTGTATTATCTGTCCTGTCAGTCTGTATCCTTGGTCCTTTCCCCTTGGGATTAATCCAGTTTACCTAACCTTATTGTCACTGAGGGTCTTCTTCACACAAACTCTGTTTAGGGAGCTCAGCTGTGAGGCCCAAACATGACGGGACAGAAGGACGCTGCGGTGCGGTGTGGTGCGGTGCGGTGCGGTGCGGTGTGCTGCACTCGGCTCGGCTCGGCTCCACTCCGCTCGTATTCTGCAATAGGCAAGTCGAGATTAAAGAGGACTCGCTCACAGTCCGCTGGCTCATGTACTCTTCCTTAAATATTTACAGTGAGGAGCCGTCACACTGCAGCTGAAGATACCAGACTGCCTTCCAAGCAGCGTGACGCCATCGCCTGCAAGAAGGTCGCAATTTAATTCAATTAAAACCAAAAAAAAAAAAAAAAAACCTCAGAAAAGGCGAGTACGGGGCGTTTGTCTTGGTTTGCTTGCAGCGTTGGCTCAACAGCAAACAGAACATCAGCTAAACTCACTTGAGAAAAAAAGAAAATAATAATCATAATAATAATCTAAATGAAGCGAGCGTGAGAAGGAGCAGCGGGGCACCCAGAGGCACACCGGGCACAAGTGTCTCAGACACACTTCCTTGGTGTTACCGAGTGTCGCCAAGCGTTGGCATATTTCACTCAAACTTACTGTAATCCGACTTAACCTCATCCATCCATCCATTTTCTAACCCGCTGAATCCGAACACAGGGTCACGGGGGTCTGCTGGAGCCAATCCCAGCCAACACAGGGCACAAGGCAGGAACCAATCCCGGGCAGGGTGCCAACCCACCACAGGACGCACACACACACCAAGCACACACTAGGGACAATTTAGAATCGCCAATCCACCTCACCTGCATGTCTTTGGACTGTGGGAGGAAACCCACGCAGACACGGGGAGGACATGCAGACTCCACACAGGGAGGACCCTTAAGGGTCTCCTAACAGCGCTACCACTGCGCCACCATGCCGCCCCCAACTTAACCTCTGACACATAAATAAATAAATAAATAAATAAATACCCCCCACACACACACACACAAGTTACCATCCACTGGCAGCGACAATAATGGAACACGACTGACATGCACTGCTGCCCTCTGCTACTGAACTCCTCATTTGTGCTTCATAAATCACAGACATGAAGACTTAATGACAAGCTAGACTGGACCCCCAGATGCCCAGGACACCCCGTTACTACAAACATTTTACAGAATGATAAAAATCCAAATGTATACGATTTAACAAACATATGATAATCAAAAGAAGTGGCGCAATACTCCACAAATCGACTGTGTTGGGCTCACACACTCGGCCCACCTGGAACACTTCACGCGACGTCACCTGACGTTCACTTCAGCTGACACAAATCTGACCAACAGGTGAGAATGAATGTCAGTAAATGTGATGGGGGGTTGGGTCAGAAAATACAAAGTCCACCTGAGGAGGTCGTTGAGGACATCAACGTCCAGACAGAGTGCAGAGGCCATGGAGAAGGTATGTCAGGTTATATAGCGCCTTGATGTGAGGAGTAGGAGTAGTCACAGATAGACAGATAGATAGATAGATAGATAGATAGATAGATAGATAGATAGATAGATAGAGTGAAAGGCACTATATACTATATAGTAGATAGATACAGTAGATAGAACTCACTAGTAGTTGATCATATCTATCTCCATTAAGAAGGCTCACACACTCTCAGGTCATATAGCGCCTTGACGTGTCCCAGGAGGCTCTGCTCCACCTTTCTAACACTCTGGTGAGGCCTCATCTGGAGTCCCGGGTGCAGTTTGGGTCTCCATAAAGACACAGCAGCACTAGAGAAGGTCCAGAGGAGACGACTCAGCTGATTGAGGGCTACAGGGGATGAGTGATGAAGATTAAACGCACCAAGCCTTCACAGTGATGAAGAGCAGACCTGACTGACTGAAGTGCTTTAAATGATGAAGGGGATTGGCCCAGTGGGTCAAGATGGCGACTTTAAAATGAGGACCTCAAGGACACGGGCACACAGCCTGCAATCTGTGAAGGGGAAATTCCACACCAGACACACGGAGTAAGTGACCAGGTAGTGTGGTGGACAGGAGGACTTGAACTCGACTTGATGTTCTTCTGGACCCTCCAGGTGGACTGAGCGGCCCGCCCTCACCCACATTGTTCAAATGTTCTAAAGTGTCCATGGTGGCTGTCAGTCCAAGTGGGCCCTCTGGGTTTGAGGATGTGCCGTTAAGTCAAAATAATGAAAAGGGGCGCTCAGGGAAGTATGAGATGATCTCTAAGAGCCCTCAGCTGTGAGATATTCCTTCCTTCATAAGCCGTGAATCATCACAAATGACTCTCTGAAATTGCTTCACCCCACGCAAATTGGCAACATGAAAGGCCTGTGATTTCACTGTCTGAACAAAGTTTTAACGCTCATTTTGACCAGACATTTCATCCAGAAAAATGAAAAGAATGAGCGGTGTAGATGTCACGTGACTCCCTCACAGTTCCTTCATGAAGCACGTCTTACTGGACAATAAGCTGCACACACTGGATGGCCAGACATTCTTTGTAACAGAGGACCAATGTCCACTTGTGACCAACGCCATCCGCCACTCCCAGCTTAGCCATCGTCCTTCTTATCTCTGGGTGTGCTCGGCCTGCTCATAGCTGCCTGCCCGCCTACTGTATCTCGAGTTCGTCATCTCTAATGTTTTTGTTTTCACGGCTCTGTCAGTGATTTGTCACTCTTTATCTATAGCGCCTTACAAGAGAGTTCAAGGCCTTCCAAATGTTGCAAGTCTTGCTGGATTCGTTGAACTTCTCCTTCCAGTTTGTATTTTGTGGCAGCCTCACATGTTCCACAAGAGGAATTTGCAGAGGCAAAGCGAGACAGAAAGTGGAAGGCGGCCCCCCATCTGCAACCACCGCAGTGAGGGCACTTTGAAGCGCTCTGACCGGCTGCTCACGGCGCAGAGATGCACTCCAACAAATGGTGTTTCTGAGCGAGTGAATCGGATTTGGGGTTAACGCCAAACACTTTGATCACATTTTGGAGCCTTTTCTCTAAGCTGTGCAGATCTCGTATCTCGTTGTCCAGTTTCTCCCTTCTTTCCACACTTTTTCCTCAAAGGTTTGTCTTATCTTTGAATGTACGTACAGTAAGTACTGTGTGATGTTGGTATTGAATTACTGCTTCATGAGGCATCCATGCCTCCATCCATTCCCTACACTTGTTATCTAGGGTTGGGTCAATCTTAGCAAGCATTGGTTATCTGAATATTAGAACATCTAGAGGAGATGAGGCCACTCAGCCCACCAAAGGCCGCCAGTCCGGTCCACTTCACTCCTCCAAAATAACATCCAGTCGACTTATGAAGGTCCCTGAAGGCCTGCTGTCCACCTCACTACTTGGCCACTCATTCCATGTGTCTGAGGTTCTCTTCCTAATGTTTGTGCAAATTTAACTCTTAACAAGACTCCAGCTGTGCTCCACCTGCCAGTCACACACACACATACATACTGGGGGCCAATTTAGCACCAGCATTCCACCTGAACTGCATGTCGTTGGACAGCGGGGTGAAACCCATATGGACACAGGGAGGACCCGGGAGGTCTTTGAGGGGACATGCAAGGACGAACTTCATTGTGCTGTTCACCCACGTAGTGTGCACATGAAGTGTGACCCTGAAGTACTGGGGGCCCGGGGACTTCTTCATAGAAAGCCTGTTTATGACGTCCGAGGTGTGCAGCTAAGGAGGTGATGCCAGGCCAATAAGACGATTTTAGCCCTTGTAGGTTTTTCTCGTTTTATTGTTATTCCACATCGAACCACCGATGACTTCACTTGCCGTTTTTGACACTGAGCAACAGATAAAGACCCTTTAATGTCAGAGTGAAAACCAGAGTCGGCCAAGTGAATCCATCAGTATGGAGGTGAAGAAACTCGTTTGGCTTCTCACAGTTTATTAAACAAGACTCTTGGCATTTCATGTGTGTGCCCCCAACTCGCTTCGCTCGCCAACCGCCAGACGGGCACTACGCACTGACCACTCCGTGGCTCTGCCGCTCGTGTGGGGAAGCAGATGTTCAATTTAAACAGATTGCTATATTCACGTGATTTGTTACGTTTGCATAAGAGAACTAACTGGTTTACATTACAGCGAGTAATTAAGAGTTAAAATAGTCAAACGGAATCAACCCAAAGTAAACGATGTTTCATGTTGTGTTCGAGGTATTCGTTCCGTTTGTCTTTGAAATTAAAACACAAAATACTTTTTAAACTTACACTTACTGTTAAACTTCATTAAAAACAATATTTGAATTAACGTTTCGTCTATCACGTTGAATTTTGATTCCGTGTTTGGACTTTCATCGTGACAACGCAACGTATAACTAACTGCCTGTGAGTGAATTTCGTTTCTTTCTCTCTAATAAATTAAACGACTTTGTCGAATGTTTGTCCCCGTGATTTGTTAATTGTCAATTGAATCTGTAAACGTTTTGATATGAATGGCGTATCGAGATCTCCTTTGGTGTCTTATGTTATCCCTGAAGATGGACTACGTTAGCTTTCTTGTTAAAATGTTACACGTCACAATTGTTTGTCCAATTTTTAATACAACTTATCTCGTCCCATTGCATAGCCCATCACTCAGACATAAATGACGCAATAACACTACGATACGTCCTTCTGTCAACAGTAATTCGGCCGGTGGGAGACCCGACGGTGTTAACGGCTGTAGATATTCTTCATGATATTGTAAGTTGATGTTTTCATCTTCCTCCCCATCACCACCAACTGTTTCAGCGGAGTCTATTGATACGCATTTCACCGATCTGCCATGGAACCGATTGACAATTTTCACGTTAACTCGTTTGTCTTCATCTTTTCTCGGTGCTAGGATTGCCCGGGTACTTATTTCTTCTGTTGTAGGATTGCCCAGGTACTCATTTCTTCTGTTGATAACACTTTGGGATGAAATTCTTCAATAAGATTTGGACAGAATCCGTCTTCTTTTATTGGGAACTTAAAGTGAGGAAAACAAAAAAGAGCACAGGAAGCGTGTCTGACAAAACACCAATGAGAGGTGAGAGGACCAGGGCCATTGTGAAGAGTGCAGGACTTGAAAAAATCTCTTGGCAATAGTCTCTTCTCAAGATTTTCTTTTATAATAGAGAGATATTAGGACTAGTATACGATTATTTAGATAAGGTGCAACTTTCAAGAGAATAAACTGAGAAAGCTAATGTCATTTTTGATTGGGTATATTTTAACAGGAGTTCGGCAAGGCAGGTGCCCTTCTGGACAGAAGGTAGTAGGTGCCAATGACCCACAGGATGGTTTTTGAGAGAGAGAGAGAAATGGGATATTGGGAGATATGCAAATGTAACAGCTGTTTCTCTGGCTCCTTCTCTGGAATCAAATCCCGATTCCCTGTTATCCGTGGTCACCAAGGTGGACACAGAAAGCACCATCAATAGTTGATAGGGCAGACATTCGAATGAGCTGTCGCCCCCCGCGGCCCGAAGGTATCTAGAGTCACCACAGCTGGCCAGGCAAAGGGGTCCGGTCTGATAAATGCACACATCCCCCCGGAGCGGGAGTCAGCGCTCGTTGGCATGTATTAACTCTAGAATTACCACAGCTATGCAAGTAACATGGAGCGATCAAAGGGACAATTCGCAGTTTCACTGTCACTTCCGAGTGCACTTAGACATGTCTGGCTTAATCTGAGACAAGCACGTTACTGGCAGGACCAACCAAGTAAGGCTGGCGAGGAGGTCGGCATTCGCCCCTGACAGACGCCAGCAAGGACCGTCACAGTTTGCCCCACACAACAACGGAACGTCGGAAGAGGGGGGGGGATTTCCACAAGACTGCCGTTGTCATGTCGTCCTGAGACCAGGCCTGTCGTGAAGCGTGGAGCCTGAGCAGGTTCAGGCAGGAGAAGGGGGTACAAATGGACTGCTGGGAGTGGGAGGAAAACACCCACCGATCACTGGGGCCGATCAGTCTCACCCTCATGAGGGCCAGGAGGGCCTGCATGAGACTGTGCACCTGAAATCCTAATACGAGTGTTATTACTACTAGACTGTGTAAGTTTAAACTGATCAGCGTGTATGTGCTTATAAGAAGACATGAAGAAAGTGCTGTTAGCTAAAAGTACCTTCACTGACAAGTAACAAGGCCACTGGAAATGATGAGTTGTCCCATTTTAGCTGATCTACTTCTTGCATGGTCATCCACCAGTGCACTCTGTAAAGGAAAGGATTTGAAAAGCGTCACTCGGAGAAATCACAACTGGCAAAAACAGAGAGACATCCCAAGAGGAGAAGAGAGAACAAGCCTCACCTCCGGCTCGAGAAGACTAACACTGCAGAAAGCAAAAGCCAGTTAGCCACCTGACCTCTGGAGTCTGTGGTGTGACTCTGACTTGCATTGTTCAGTCTGCGTACCTCCATGGTCCAAAGAAACATAGATTGAAATACAGTTTGGGTTTGATCTCATGGAAAACCACCTTGTTGTTTATTGACACCAGTAGTCTACTTCAGGTCACAAGTGTTAAAATGTCCAGTGATGTTCTGAGCTGAGCTCTTTCAAGTTAAATCCATTTCAGAGGAAGCCAAACGGGAGCAGGTTGTGTTCTTGTGGTCCCGGCAGGAGTGAAGCTCAGTCCACCTGGTAGCCATGCCACATGCATTTCACAACACATAATCCTTCCAAAGCTAACCATGTTTAGGCCTGGCCAGTACTTGAATGGAAGGCCATCCACGAAAGGCTTGGGTTGCTGCTAGAAGGGGTGACGGTGAGGCCATAGGGGACGCTTGTCCTCTGAGGGGATCCCAGTGCAGTGGAGGGGAGGTCCTGACTCTCTGTGGTCATAAAGGGTCCCTGGCCTCTTATAAAAGGAGTAGGGTGTACATTGCCCACCTCAGCCTGGTCACTCCGGCCCCCAACCATCCCCTGTCCCTTACTGGCTTTCTCTCTCATCCCTTCAGCAGCTAAAAGCTAACATGTGGTGAGAATTCTGACACCCGAATGGTTGATGTTGTATAATCCTGGTGAATGCTGCACATTGGTGGTGGTTCAAGTGGTCCTCACTGTGAGGAGGTTAGGAAAGTGCTAGAGACACTGAAATTATACAAATGAAATGGAGGACTCTGTAATTGTTAAGATATTTCAGATATTTAGAGTTGAATGCTTTACAAACGTAGCCAGCCCTTATTATGGGTAACAAGGCTGTAGTGTAAAACAAGAGAAATAATTTAAACAGTCTTTGGACGCCTTTCTTGGACACTTTCATAATTAAACATCATCACCGTCCTGTGTTGACTGCAGCCATTGGTCTGATTTAACTAACGACTCTCTGACTGGGTGTGCAAATTCATGGCTTCAAAAATCAGCTTAAGAAATGAATGATGTGCTGAATGCACCGATCACACTGCTGGGCCCAACGGATGTCCTGTCACTGTGACTGACCTGTGGCACTTGGGGACTCCAGTGCCTCACTGCCTGTCCCCGTCACGAGATGCCTGGGGCTCTTCAGGTTTCCCTGCTAGTCGTTCAGGTACCTTCTGGTCCTCAGCAGCTTCCATGCTATACGTTAAAAAATGAGAGTCGCTTTTATTACCTCTGCGAGACGCTGCGATGGCGTCTACGGTAACACACGATTGTCCACCGGGCTGTATCGTTGATAAACTTTGCGGAGCCATGAAAAGCTAAGCCGCTCCACCGCATTCATAGCGTTTGTATCTCTTAACTCAACACGCGGCCAACTCCGGAGAACCAGCGGGCAACACGAGGGGCGTCCGCGAGCAGCAGCGATTGATTGACATGGAAATGCACCAATCCGCGCTACCGCTGCTGTTTTGGCGCGCGTGTTGGAGAGGTCACGTGTCTCGAAATCAAAGCGCGCGCGAAGCATGAAGCCGACACGCCGGCGGCCTCCAAAAACTTCTGGGTGTTCGTACTGAACGGAGAGACTTCACACAGGGGACGAGGAAGGGCCTAGCGAGCGCGGAGCCGGGTTAACGAGCCCCCAGCGACAGACGAAAGGGCGGAGAATTAAAAACGCGTCAAGGCAGCAGGTAAATGGGCACGTAACTGGGATGAGCGCCCGGCCCCTCCCACAGGGTGTGCATCAGGGACGGCCCTCGAGACAGAGAGGGCGAGAGTAAAAGACGAGGCCCGGGGACAGACAGGGCTATGAAGCTGGTCGGGGGAATTGATGCGGAGGATGGGGTGAGCTTCATGAGAAATGCGGTTAGAAAATAGAGGAAAGTCACCGGGTTAAAAAAAAAAAGAATAATAAGTGTTTCTGATGAGGGCAGGGGATCCAAAAGAGGAGTCCAAGCGGCCCCGTCCCGCTGCACCCGACTGACTGCGTGCCTGAGAACGGAAAGAGTGGAGGCCGCCAGTTACGTGCAGGGAGGGGTCCATTTGTCCGAGACCCGCCAAACACCCCCCACCCCTATCTGCTTGTCCCAGCACGACTGGCAGCCAGTAAAAATTAAAAGCCAGGATTGGAGTTCAGATAAACCGCACAGATTGGTTTTTATACCCTGATGTACGGTTAATGAAGGAGACCTGTTGCCGACCTGAATGCGTTTAGTGTCATAAAGCACCAGAGACTCCTCTCACCAGGTCAGCTCTTGTTCCAAAGACTCCGTTTTAGGTCGATTCAAATCAAAACCAGCAGACCCCCGGAGCAGGTTTGTCCCCTGAGCCGCAGCCCTCGCAGACCGCTCCCGTTTTCCGGTCATAGATAAACTTTATTAATCCAAAGGGGAAATTCAGACTCATACGGCAGCCGAAACAGAAAAGCAAAGAACCAGACTCGCCTGACAAATCAAGCCAATGAATCAATAATAATAAGTGCACCTTGTGCAGAAAGTGCAACATTAATTTAAAAGAATATCAGCATTTAGTTTGTGGTATTGGGAGGAAGAATTGAATTGCCTGATAGCAAAGGGCAGAAGAGACCCCAAGAGGCTCCTTTTAGCACATCGTGTTGGAATGAGCCTGTGGCTAAATGTTCTTCTAGACAGCGCCCCCTGGTGGGGAGTTTTCATGATGGCATCCAATTTTGCCACCATCCTCTTTTCCAAAAAAACATCCAGTGTGTCCAGAGTTTGCAGTGTGTTGGCACAGCCTTTCCTGATAAGCTTGTTCAGGCATTATGTGTCTTTTTTTATGTGTCTCAAGTTGCATTCCCAGGAGACCACAATGTGGAACAACACACTGGCTACAATGAGCTGGTAGAACATCTCCAGCAGTTTGCTGCTCTCATCAAAAGACCTGAGAATCCTTAGGAAGTCCAGTCTGGCCAGGGTTAGGGTCCAGGTTGTTGGTACTTGTAGCTCTGTGCCGCTTCCACATCCTCCCTCTGAATGGTGGCTGGTCTCAGAAGCTCTTTGGCACGTCAGATGTCCACCATCAGCTCGTTTGTCTTGTTAATGTCGAGTTGCAGGAGGTTCTCCCTGCACCAAAAGATGAAGTCCTCCACAAGCTTCCTGTCCCCTTGACTCGTCTCCATTATTAATGCAGCCTATGATGAACGAGTCACCTGAGAATATCTTTAGGTTGCATCGACAGGTAATAATAATAATAATAATAATAGTTTATTTATATAACACCATTCACTTGTTTAAAGCACTTCACAGATATTCATAGGAATGAAAGCAAAGATGGTATTAATAACATAGAATGTAAACGAATATAAAACATTAAACACTAAATATTATATAAATACATGAAAGTCAAAGTTCAAGTTCAAAGTTTATTGTCATGTGCACAGTAAGGAAACACATTTCCCTGTACAATGAAATTCTTTCTTTGCTGTCCACACCAAATGACAAAACCAACGTATAAAGATAAACAGAAATACTAAGTAGCAGAGGCAGCATAAAGTATACAAACAGAATAGAAATATAAAGTGTAACGTGCAGGTAGGCGTGTGCTGAACAGTTGTGTAAGGTCGATGGAATGAGGTGGACCGCGGTTAGAAACTCCAGGCTCTGAATTACAATAAGAAACAATAAACAGGAAAAATCCCGTCTTCTCGCGCAGAACGGAGATCACAAACGTTTCCGATTGAATACGTTTTCATGGTAACCAACTCTGGACAACAGCAAACAGCATCAAAATGTCCATGAAAATAATGTCACAGCACTTGTGGCCCACATGTTCACAACGTCCCAAGCACATGTATCTCCACCAAAACATGGCCAAGGAAACCACCTCCGGAAAAGACTCCTGCAAATGGAAATTAGAGGCAGCCATGTGTGACGGAGCATTTGACTTGAAGGCCAACTTCATTCACTGGTTAGGAGCCCGGCCCAGTGACGGTTTATCTGATGGTTAACATTTGGATGTATTCTTGAAGGGGTATAAATGCAGGTATGTGTGCACCTGTACACACACACACACACACACACACGTTGGTCTGCAGCTGCCTATGCTGTCTGTCCTTTAGCTTATGATACAGTAGGTGATGTTGTGTTCTGTTAGCTCCAAAGCTACCAAGTTAAATTCCTGTACATTAAGCACCAGGGAATAAAAGGAGTTCAGATTCAAGTTCTGATTCTGGATGAATGGAAGTGCTTAGTGGTTAGGAAATCTCTTCAAAGATTCCTAGTCAACATACTTCATGTGTTTTCTGTGCTTATATTAATACTGTAGTTTTTTTATATGAAGCATGCGACAAATAAACTGCAGTGAACTCTTAATGTGCTCAAGTGACCATTAAAGGTCTGTGCTGCCTCTGGAAAGCACATGTGCTTAAGTACGCTTCAAGTGTTCATGTAACTCTGAACTATCCAGTCAATGTGCAGTTAAGCCGCTTACGTCCAGCCTCAGTTAAGGGGTCCATATCACTTACAAATGAGGAAGAGGATCAGCTCCGTGAGTTGGAAGTGCAGTACATGCACAGCTCACATCAGGGGGATTAGCCCCGAGTCGGTGATCGTGAGTGTCATTTTAGGTGAGCAGATGATGGGCTGTGGTGCTGCAGTTCAGGGCATTTGTAGTTTATCTGCTGAGTGCATGCAGGGCCTGGCAGCGGCCCACACGCAGGCACAGTGCCTTAGCAATGCTGGCAGGACTTGAGCGCAGCACTCAGTCACTGAACATCTGGCTAGAGGAGAGCCTGATCCCTCCAGTCGTAATAATAGATTCAAGGGTCAGGCAGTCTACATCAACTTTTGGGAGAAAGCTGGACTCCTGCGACCTCATTGAATTAGAAGGGGTCTGCCCTGCCTTTAGGCCCACTCTGTTGTGGCTCTCGGGACACCTCTTGGCATAATCTTTTGGCTCACTGCCTGGCAAATATCCAGCGGTCTCCTCACTTACCCTGCCCGGCATCTACACAATTGTAAGGGAACCGGAGGAGCAGATGCTTCCTGTTTTTTGGGAGGGCTATGGGATTTAACTCTTTAGCTCAACGCTGTGCCCGTATTTAGATTCCCCACCACCTCGCACGTCTTGACATCTCCTTATTCACCCCCCTTTTCTTTTCTTTTCCTGTGAGTAATGTGGAGGTCGTTTATGTTTCTCTTTTAAGTTACTGTTTTGGCTCGGTTTTTCAATACACCGTTATATTTCGCACGTAGCTTAGATGGAAGTGGTCCCTGGGCCCGCAGCTCGCGGCTACCGTCAAGTGCCGGGAGCTCCGACCGCCTGTCCCCGCCCCGTGCGGGAATGAAGGCTGACTAAAGTGCCCCAGGTGTGCCGCAGGAATGCGCGGCGGCGCGACATGTTTTACCACGGGGGAGTTCCCGAGCCCCTAAAAGTGCCTGCCAGTCGTGCAAAACCAAAGCGCTTCTGACAAAAGCCCGAAAGAGAAGTAGTCGGCCGGGCGGAGGGTCGCTTGCTTGGTCCGCCCAAAATTTTTTCGGGACACAATGAGATGAATAGCTCAAGCCTGACGTCACGCAGACCCTCCTCTCGTATTTAAGGCGCTCTCCCCGCTTCTCCGTCCAGAGGGGAGGTGGATAGACGGGTGGCTAGGCAGCGAAGTGACGGCCAAGAGGATTTACGGCACTCCCGAGACCGAGTGCGCACCAGAGCAGGCTCCGCTCACAACAGACACTGGAACAGGGAACGATGACCCGCAGTCCCTTGGTGGTCTTGCTCGCGGTTCTGTGCCTAATTGGCACAGTCCGTTGCTTGCCGAAGAATAAAAGGCAAGCTTCCATCTCGACCCCTCAACGCACTCCGGGTAAGTGAGAACACAAGTAATCTGCGTGGGAGGAAGTGCCCCAAAGCGGGGGGGGATCGGGATGGAGGACGCTAAACTCCATGGGTTATCTGGAAAGAGATCATGGAGAGCCTAAACCGAGAATAAGCAGCCCCGCAGGTACGACAACTGCAAGGCAAAGAAAAGAAAACGCGGGCGCGTGCGTGAAAGATCCCGTCTGTGAAAAGTTTAGGAGCGAGCAGCCCGCACGAACAACTCGCACAGGTCATCTTAGGTTGGGCGTAACAGGAGTAGCAGGCGTCCGGAAAGCTTCGTCGTGAACCCCGGGGAAATAATTAAAGGGCAGCCATTAAATGAAGCCGCGGGGGGCTCACGTAAAAATTGCACAGAGGTACATAAACCGGTCGGGAGGTGAAGATGAGGGAAGTCACACAATGAAAATGGCCCGTGGGAGGGTGTTTTCCAGAGCTTTTCAGGACCCCCGTCGGGAAGGAGGGGATTGGGGGCAGCCACTTTCCATAAGCCCTGTAAAGGATAGCCGCGCGTTTGGGACTTCCTTCACGTCGCATTGGGCCCCATTGATACTGTGAGGAGGGCTTAACGAATGCATTGCCTGTGCATGAAGCGTTATATAGCGCCTTTCTGCTAAGTTCACCATCGTAACACACCTTGCAAAGCACACACGAATTCACAAAGGATTGTAGGCAAAATAAGAGGAAAGGAGGCTTCAGATGTCTAGACACAAAATAAAAGGAGCACACACAGGGGGCAGATCGATAGCAAGACCACCACTACAATAGGCCACATTAGAAAATGAACATCTTTAAAATGGGAAAGACAAAAGCAGTGTATTAGCTACAATATGGACGGTGATTTGCACTGCAGACATGGCAGTCGTTCGGGGGCTTTGCCAGAGAGCTTCATGAGGACTCTTTAGACTGCGAGATCCTCCACCAAATTACTCCACAAGCCCTCCAATGTACCTTCAACTGAGGACCGATTAGTCCAGACGATGAGTTGTTGTTGTTGCCTGTGAATTTTACCGAGGATGTAATGATGAGGAAAGTTCTAAGATAACACAACTTCTTATAAATGAACCGCAGTGTTTCTTCATTCCCAAGTGTGTGCTAAAAGTGGACCACATGCGGACAAAGTCCTCGCTTCATCACTTGTCCAATTTGCACCTTAGGTCAATTGTGTTGGTGTGACGAGCTGGGTGTGGATCTTTGGCTTTGTATGCGTGGGCTCGGTGGTCTGCAGTTCTGATCTCTTACATACTGGCTAGAAGGGGGCTTTGGGCTTTAGTGCTGCTTTCTCCTGATTTCCTGTACAGTGATGTTCTCAACCAGTTGTTCTGCCATCTTTTCACCCCCCTCAGATGGCTGCTATGTTGGGAATCGACTTTATAAATTTAACGAGCAGTGGGAAAGGGACTATCTTGGCAAAACCCTGATCTGTACCTGCTTTGGAGACAATGGAGTAAACTGTGAAAGCAAGCATGAAGGTAAGCTGGCAACCGTATTGTATAATCTGTAGGCTCTTCATCTGCTAGGACCGGTTAAGACCGGTGCCAGGTCTTGTTTGCCTGCATCCCTGGATTGGTGGGTTGATAATGTTCTTGATCAGCTGCTGGTTTTAATCATTGAACCAATTATTCTGCATACTGACGGTCATAGGAGATTTGTCTTTCTCTGTAAACCGCATCATGATGATGATGATAAAATTCCACAGCACATTACTTGGCCGGGATATGCTGATGGTAGAATGGGAGGAAAATGAAGAATGGAGGAGGTCTTTGCACTTAGTGTATGCTTATTGTTTGACAGAGTTGATTTGAATGTGGTTTAGATTAGAAGAGCCTTCATCTATTAATACGTTTGTTTGTGCTTCTCTCTGCATCTAATGTTCGTGTTTATTTTGTTTCTAATTAGCGGAAGAGACCTGCTTTGACAAGTACAATGGTCGCTCCTACCGTGTAGGGGAGACCTATGAGCGGCCAAAGGAAGGAATGATCTGGGACTGTACCTGCCTCGGGAATGGCCGAGGAAAGATCAGCTGCACAATTACAAGTAAGAAAAACTACGAGTGTCAGGCGGAGGAGATGAACCTCGGCACACATGACGTCAACCGTGGCTGGGCTTCTTAAACTGTCACATGAGAAGTTTGATCATAGATTGTGAAGGGCAGGTGGGACTTGTTAGCTCTTTCTGTATATTTAGGGTTTTATTTTCCTTCTTCCCCTGTCATTTATTGCCATTCATGCATTGAGAGGCTGAACTGTGTAAAGGGGATTACAGTGCAGACTTAAAAGGGTAGGAACTTCCTGAAGTTCCTACCCTTTTATCTATTAAGAACTTTTTTTTTTTTGGGGGGGACCCCTCTTCTTTTCAAGGTTATCGAGTTGTAGCCTCCATTTTTATTTATACAGTATGTATGAAGCCTACTTGTTTTGCTAGTGGGGCACACTGTGTGCCCCTTTTACCCCACAGATGTCTAGACAAGGGAACAGTGCTATCAATTTGTCTTCGATATTATTTATTGAAAAGTGTACAGCTAAGGTTTGGGAATTCACATGGAACCTTCCCAAGGCCATTTCAGCAGCATACTTTGTGTTCGGGAAGATTCCAATCGCATAGCCCCCCTCGTTCATGGTTGGCATTCTGAGTGTCCAGAGGCAACGTACAGAGAGTCCGATGTTTAGTAAGCTCCTTCTCTTCCACAGACCGCTGTCATGAGTCCGGTCAGTCTTACAAGATTGGTGACATCTGGCGGCGTCCTCACGAGACTGGAAGCTATATGTTGGAGTGTGTGTGTCTGGGCAATGGCAAAGGGGAGTGGACATGTAAACCAGTAGGTAAGAATCGCTTGGCTGCCTCAAGAGAGCAGAAGTCAGAGAGTCTCCTGCTCGGCAATAACTGTTTTCTTTTTCTTTCTTGGCACAGCGGAGAGGTGTTATGATAATAATGCTGGCACCTCCTACGTGATTGGAGAGACCTGGGAGAAGTCTTACCAGGGTTGGATGATGGTTGATTGCACTTGTCTGGGCGAGGGCAGCGGCCGCATCACGTGCACGTCTCGTAGTAAGTGACCCACGATCTCCAGAGTCAGTGGGGTCCTACCTTTGGTTGGGGTGGTGTGTGTGTTTGTGTGTGTGTGTGTGTTTGTTTTTTAAATCTCCTGGTCCCACAGCCTACTGCATAATAGAAGTTTGTTCTGCTGTCTTCATCATAATTGTTGTGTCTGCCTGTATGATTCGTTTTGCTGATGGTGCACTGAGCCTTTTCACTCTGTGTGTGTGAACTGGCTGAGGAAAGCAATGAGGGCTTGTAGGTTGGAAGGTCAAGAAATTCATCCGCACTGACAATGGGGTTTGAGTTGGAACAGTGCTGCCTTCTCGTGTGTGTGTGTGTGTGTGTGCGCTACATTTAACCCTTTCTTGCTGAATGTAGTTTCTTCTTCTTCTAGATAGGTGTAATGATCAGGATACCAGGACATCTTATAGAATTGGAGACACCTGGACCAAGACGGATAACCGTGGGCACCTCCTTCAGTGTATCTGCACGGGCAATGGACGTGGGGAGTGGAAGTGTGAGCGACATGGCTCTCTGCTGACAACGGGTCACGGTGAGTGATTTGTTTTTACACTCCCCTTCAGGAGTGAGACGCTGACCTATTCAAGGGAAAGGGAATGGCAGTAACTTGTACCTCGATTAGATTATGAGATCATGAACCGCCATGTGGTCTGTCTTTTCAAACTTGGATGTGGCTGATTTGGTGACACTGCCTACTTTCTGTTACAAACCAGTTTGTTCAGCTGCCTCAGCGGTCATTTTTTATTATTTATTTTTTTTACGCCCCTCTCTTCACTAAGGCACTGGATCCCAAGTGGTCACTAGCATTCATCCGGCTATACACATCCCACAACCACAGCCTCCTCCACCCACTGAAGGAACCTGCATAACCGACTCTGGTGTTTCCTACTTTGAGGGCATGCGATGGGTGAAGACCCAGGGCACCAAGCAGATGTTGTGCACTTGCCTAGGCAACGGGGTCAGCTGTGCGGAGATGGGTAAGTCCGTCCGTCCATCCTGTAAGTGTAACCTTTAGACCAGCTTCTGCAGAGACCTAAATGATTTTTATTTTACATGAACTGCGTATTCCATTTCTTCACATTATAAGATATATATATATATATATATATATATATATATATATATATATATATATATATATATATATATATATATATATATATATATATATATATATATATATATTATTTTTTTTTCAATAGACTGAGTAGCAAAATTTCAGAATACCTTCTAGCGACATGTTTGAGGGTAAAATAACAGAGAAGGGAGAATTGTAGTTCACTCTCCTATTTGGAGAAGATCTACTTCTGGAGCCCAGTAGTCTTTGTAGGAAAAACTGCCTGACAACGGAGTCCATTGCCAGACTGCATGAAATCCTGGGGTTGCACTAAACCACCTGATAGCTGCTGGAGTTCAGGGACCACCTTTTAGTAGGTCTTTAGTTTGAAGGATGGCTGCTACTTGTGGTAATTAAAACTGCCTTTGAGAACTTAACGGTGAACATAAAACGGGCCTCGGAATAAGGAGTCGAGCTAATCGACGTGAAGATTGGGTTCTTTCAGGTCTGTGCTCTACAAACCACTGCATTTTAACACTTGAATAATAATTGAGAAGAAGCCCTATCAGTTGGGCTGGGTGGGTAGCAAGTCTTCATACTTGACTTATAGCAGGGAGCTCATCCAAAGGTTGAGGAACGTGCAGGTAGAAGTTCTACCAATAACACAAGATACCAGTTAAAAACCAAAACTTTAAATGTCTTCTAGCAACCCCTGTGAGGTAAACCTAAAATCTTAACACAAGGATTTTAAATCTCCACTAAATGTAGAAGAATCCAGAATTGATGTTCTAGTGATTACTCTTCTGTTGCATTGTTTAGGTCCTCGTGTTCAGGGCTCCAGTAGCGGTTTGTCTGTGGTCAGATGATCGGTTTTCTTGTCTTGCCACCTGTATCTTGGGCAGCTTCTCACTTTCCCATTAAGAATCAAGTGCTGCGTTCTGCACGTGAAATGAAGCGGAGTTTTGTGCTTCGCTCAGAGTTCACGGTTTTGTTTGTACAAAACTGGTGATGTGATTTTTAATTCCTTGTCTCTCCTGTTCAGTTTCTTCCCAGGTCTATGGAGGCAATTCCGATGGCCAACCATGTGTCTTCCCATTCACATTTATGGGCAAGTCTTACTATTCCTGCACCTCGGCAGGGCGAAATGATGGTCAGTTATGGTGTAGCACCACGTCAAACTTTGAAGATGACCGCAAGTACTCCTTCTGCGTGACTGAAAATGGTGAGTGTCTGTCGCGTGGGTTAACTGTCCAGTCCGTCTACTTGATGGTTTATTTTGCTGGATGGTGGTGGTGGTGGTGGTGAAGTTTAGGATATGGAGCCAGACAGGCAGGAAAGAGGAGTGTTCCAGTTGACTACTGTATGTGAAAGTGAAGTCTGTTTCTAGGATGTTCTTTTCTCAGTCGTGTTCTGAATATCTCAAGGTTTGTTTTTTTTTCGCTCTCCCCTTAGTACACATTGCTACTCGAGGAGGCAACTCTAATGGAGCCCTGTGCCACTTCCCCTTTGTGTACAGTGGGCGCAATTACACAGAATGCACAGCTGATGGCCGCCGTGATGGAATGAAATGGTGTGGAACAACTCTTAACTTTGATGGGGACCAGAAATTTGGGTTCTGTCCAATGGCTGGTAAGCAGCACTCCAGACTTTGACGCACACAAAGAGCTGTCTGCCGTTTTTGATCCAAAGCAGTTTGTGTTGGCCTTGTGTATTAAAAAAAAAAAAAAAGCAAATAAGTGGTAACCGTTACATACTGTACATTCCAGGTTTGTAGTGTCATCTATCCAGAGTGCAAAAAGTTTAGTTTGCGGCTTTTTTTTTTTTTCCCTTTTAATTAAAAAAAAAAAAAAAAAAGTACAGCATGTGATCAGTTTTGGGATGTAAAATTTCCAAGGTTAACAATCGTCCCTAAATACGCTGAACTTGGTCATTTCTAAGCTTGATGACTGCTCAGGTCGGGTGTCCGTACAGCAGCAACTGCTCTTGTTCATGTCGTGTGCTTCTCTGTCTGCAGCTCACGAAGAAGTGTGCACCACAAGCGAAGGTGTCATGTATCATGTGGGTGACCAGTGGGACAAGCGGCATGATGTGCTCGGTCACATGATGAGATGTACTTGTGTCGGGAACGGGCGCGGCGAGTGGAACTGCATTGCATACTCTCAGCTGAAAGGTGGGTATCCTTGGCTTGGCGCACAGCCTGCCGTTGTTTCCTGTGGGTAGTCCTTTGTAGTGACTCGGCTGTCACTTTTGCCTTCAGATCAGTGCATCGTTGACGGACTAACGTATGAAGTGAACCAGACCTTCACCAAGCGTCACGATGAGGGTTACATGATGAATTGTACCTGCTTTGGCCAGGGCCGTGGCCGGTGGAAATGTGATGCTATAGGTAGGTAGGTTTAACCTGACATACACTACACGGTGCCTCAAACCAGAGGCACTCACCTGGGTATCTGTATTTGGAAATTGATCTAGAGCTTGACTACTCCTTCGGCTTCCTACATTTTCAGCTGAAGTGAGTGCTTCTGGGAATGGGGAAAGGGCAAGCCAAACAGCGGCTTTTCTTAACATCTGTTAGCGTTCAGAACATTTTCAAATATTCATTTTATTTATTTATTTTTTTTAAAAGAACACTCATTTGGTATTCTTTATTTGAGGCCTGTGTCTAATTAAGAGATTAAATGGAGTCCTTGCCTTCTGACCAGATCTTGGTAATTTTGCTGTGTTACGTATTGCTTCATTCAAGCATCCTTTTTGTTGAATACAAAATAGGTGCCAGCTGTGGTTACTCCACCCATCAAGAGGCAGTCCACACTAACTCGTTCCAAGCCAGTCTAGTTCATCTGGTGCCCATACAATATATGGGAGCTTAATGGAGTACCCAGTGAAATACTGTGACCCTCCATGGAGCCCCTGTTACCATTACCACTGATAACATACCCGAGGATGAGCCACGACAAGTGAGGGCACACACACACACAGTCTGCAAGGGTTGGTACGAGTGCATAGTGCTTTAATATTTATAAAAACCTGTCCCAAAGGGCAGTGAAGAATTCCAGTTCTTCAATACACAAATAATCCAGAATAAAATTGAGTGAGTGGTGGAGGTTAAAATGTCAAATCTAAAGAAAACGAGGAATCTCTCCATTCATTTAAAACCAACATGAGCCCCAGTGCAGCATTTCCTCTGTGGAAATCGTCACCAGCATTCATAAGGGTTTGGGAGAGATGCTCTTGGAATTGCCGGTGATCCATCCTCATTCGTTGAGAATCGCGTCGTAGCAGAGCCATGTGAAACTGCCCAGTGCTGCCCATAGCAGGACACGTCGCAAAGCTGTACACGGCCATTTTGTCATTCTATACGATGGCGAGTCGCCACCCTTGTTGTAACCCCCAGTTTAAGAACCTGCGTGTGCACTAGCAGAACCAACTCTGCTCGAGCAGTGGCTGGACAGGGATTGGGACCCCTAAAACCTGGTGGACATGATGCCATGTAAAATGCATGCAAATGTTCGCTCGGCTTATTCTTAAATGGTCCATCTTTATCTGTACATACAGAGTTCTGGGTTTATGGGGGGTATTAAAAGGTGCTTTTAGTAAAGCGTTGCCATCATGCTGTGGCTCTTTAGGTGGAGCTCAAAAAATGACCAGTGTGGGGTTTGCTGGACTGGCACCAGATTTGCTTGCAATGGGATTGGTGTACAGTCCGCACACTCCTTCACAAGAGGCTTTCTAAAGTTAATGAAGGGTGACCATTAAATAGGATGGCAGGAACACAAAGACTACAACACTCGCTCATTTCTGCAGACCACCTCTTTGCTTTCACCAGCATGAAAGAACTGCAGGAACAGAAGTTCAGGCCTGCAAGGTTGTGGCTCGTTTTTAAAAAGAGAGAAGCGTTGCACATTCTAAGTGTTTGATGCGTTTCATGGCACACCTTTAGCATTTCGCCACCAGCCTGACTATGAATTGGGCCCTTACAAGAAAACCCAGAGCACGTGAATACAACTTTGGTTTAATTTCGAATCTACCTTTAAACCAACAAACTGGGTTTGGAATGCGTGGAGAAATTAGTGTGGCGGCCAAATGTCTTGTCATCTGTAGCCATATATTTGGGACTCGGCCTTAAGAGTCTTCAGGACTGAATTCTAGCCTTGCTGTCAGTGGATGCCCGCTGCTCTTCTTAAGGGTTTCAATTTCTCCGTGGGTGGTGTGGAGTGCCAAACATTCTGTTGTCTGCTCTGAAACGTTCATCCATCCATGAGAACCATACTGCATATCGTCCTGAGAGTTCAGTGCTCGATAGTCCGGCCTAAGCTGTGCTTCTGAGGAGAGAGAGACACTTTTTTTTTTTTAATTTTGTTCTGCTTATTTTTCCCCACAGACCAGTGCCAGGAGCCAGAGACTCGGGTGTTTTACCAGATTGGTGAGACTTGGGACAAAGCTATCCATGGAGTTCACTATCGCTGTGTATGTTATGGAAATGGAATTGGAGAGCTGAGTTGTGAGCCGACGCAAACCTACCCAGGTAAAGTCCTTCTCTTGGATAATTACACCTCCTCTCTCGTCACTCCTGTGTAACGGCTGGCTGTTACTTCCTCTCTGCTGGGTGTCTTACATCTCATTCAGTAATGGTGATAATTAGCCCTGTTGCCTTTGAGGTGCTACATCTTGAAAAAAAAAAAAAAAGACCCCTAAAGGCCACGCTTTTTCTTTTTTCTTTGACACCTCCGCCAAGAGTTGGCCTTTTTAGCCCTGCAGAAGAAAACCAGGCGGGCATTTTGATATTCTCTGTGAGCCAAAGCTCTAGTAAAGTTCAAAATGGGGTTTTGCAGCGTCACTCCAGTGGTCCGGTCCTGCCCTGTTGGTTTTCAGTTGCTTTGCCTTTGTCCTCAACTTTGCCACAGTACTCTGTGATTGGAGTCTCGAGGTTTATTTACCGTTTTCTTTCACCACAATGTTTGCAGGTCGCAGGCCAGTGGAGGTCCTCATTACAGAAACTGGCAATCAGCCGGACTCTCACCCAATTCAGTGGAATGCGCCTCAGTCTGCCCACATTGCCCAGTACACCCTGAAGTGGAGACCGGTAAGCCCACGTTGCCCAGTACACCCTAAAGTGGAGACCGGTAAGCAGGCCCGGCCCTCTGCGATAGGACAGGATGTTCAGTGCTGTCGTTTGACTCTCCAGGGGCCGAGGCTTGTTGAACTCTGTTCCTGTCTCTTTCTGTGTAAACAAAATGTTTGTCTAATGGCCTGTGAAGTGGAAGGAAGGGTCTGCCTGGTGTTCTTTTTGATCTTTACTTTAATGGGGGTGGGTGGGTGGGTTAACGGAGTGACAGATGGACTGGGGAGAGAGGAGCTCTCTTTCATTGTGTATTTAACAATTCATTATTTAACTTTAAAGAAAAACAGCCGAATTCAGTGGCAGGAGGTGACTGTCCCCGGACATCTCAACTCTTACACAATCAAGGGCCTCCGGCCAGGAATCACCTATGAGGGCCAGCTGATCAGCATTTTGCGCTTTGGACAGAGAGAAGTCACTCACTTTGAGTTTACTACAACATTTGGCACAAGTAAGTAATGCTTTTGTTCAGCCTTACTGGCCTTGAACCTGTGCTGAAGGCAGCTGGGCATGTTAACCCAATTGCTGCCATTCTGAAAGCAGTGGCTCAAGCAGTTTGGGGGGCTCCTTCAGAACAAGGGAGAAGAATGAGACCCTAATAGACAGACAGACAGTTTTAGATTTTATTTCCCCTTTTCTTTAACCTTGCAGGACACTCCTCTGAAGGAGAGACAACACAGCCACCTCCAGTGGTCACCATGTCCGAGTCTGTATCAGAGATCACTTCCAGCAGCTTTGTGATTTCCTGGGTTTCTGCTTCTGACACGGTTTCTGGCTTCCGGGTAGAATATGAGCTTAGTGAGGAGGGGTCCAAGACTGAGGTCTTTGGTGAGTAGACTTGGCTTTCCTGCACTTGGCGTGTGCGTTCAGAGCAAAATGTTGTTGGGTTTTTTTTGTTTTTTTTTTATAACCCCATTATGGCTTTTGTATTTCAGAACTCCCTGGATCAGCCACTTCTGTCAACATCCCTGACCTGCTTCCAGGACGCAAGTATGTCGTAAACGTTTTTGAAATCACAGAGGAAGGCGAGAAGAATCTCATTCTTTCCACCACTCAGACCACAGGTAGGCTCAACCCAGATCTTCAGGCCTGAATCGTCTGGGGTTTTAAATCCATTTGTTTTCTGAAATGCTTGCTTTTTCTTTTTTTCCAGCCCCTGATGCACCGAAGGATCACTCCATTGATGACGTAGGAGAAACCTCCATTGTTGTTCGCTGGTCGAAACCTCAGGCTCCAATCACAGGTGTGTCACAGGGAGAAAAGTCCATGCAGTATTTCCGTCTAGATCTTGTCTTGAGGAAGCCATAAATGAGGCTCATGCACCCCTCCATTTACATCTTGGATGTTCCTTAGCCCTAAAATTTAAGATGTTGGAGGATCCTTTAAATCAAGCCTTTGGAGTCTGACTGGATTTTCTTTCTTTGTGTTTGTTTGGCCAGGATACAGAGTGGTTTACACGCCATCTGTTGAAGGAAGTCGCACTGAAATTAACCTGCCCGATACCGCCACCTCTGTGACCCTGGGTGACCTGTTGCCTGGAGTGCAGTACAACATTAGCATCTATGCTGTGGAGGAGAACCAGGAGAGCGAGCCTATAGTCATCCAGCAGACAACTGCTGGGGAACCACAGCCAGGTGGGTAATCGGTTGTCTGTGCTTGTTGCCTTGAGGGAGAGCTGTCTGGAGGTTCACTCTTCTGACACCCCCGCTAAAAGCTGCTCGGACTATGCCAGGTAGGCCGTGATCAATGCCCTAGAGATGGCAGAATTGGGAGAAGCACAGCAGTTAAGAGTAATGGCAGCTGGTGGTGGTCCTTGCTGCGTTGGGGACACACAGAGTAAGTACGGCCATAAAGAGCACTGCTTGTTTTGAACTGTATCAGAGTGGCATGTGACACGGAGAGCAGCCCCAGAAGACACCTGGTCATTTGTCCAGCTGACAGAATAACAAGTTTCTGCTAATGAGATGTACTTCACTCTTGTCTGATTGCAGCAGCAGTTGGCAGCCCAGTTTTTATGTGATCATGTGACGGTGCAGGTTGGCTCCACACTACCAGGTCCCACCAGGAGCTCTGGAACCAAACGCCATCAATAACCTAACCAGATGAGCTTGCCACCAATCTCTGGGCAACCACTGCGCCTGGCTCCACCCAGCACAGGCACTCTGTACTGCCACCGCTGCCTTTGGCTCCACCCAACAAGAGCACCTCCTGCTCCAGAGTCGACCCCTAGCCCCCTCCTGAGCGACGGCCATAAGCGGCTCCTGGGGCTCTGCTGCCGTCCATCTGCTCGTGTTTTCTTCTTCTCCTGTCTTTTGTAATTTCTGGCCTGTTCGTCTTCCTCTCCTTGACCCATGCAGGCCATTTTTAAAACTGCTGCCTAACTGGGTGCAGATGCAAGGAGCCTCTGCCTCTGTGGCGTCTTCGGGGAGCCCAACTGACCCACCGGCCTCCGCATGTGTATACGGTCCAGCTAGCCAGATCTTCCACTAACACACCCCTCCATACCGACTCGGGCCTACACCTACACAGGGCGCGATGATTCATTTGAAGCCAGTCCGCACCATGGACCACAGATCACGACAGTCTTGTCTGATCAAGATGCTGTGATGCTTGTAATTGTGAGGCCTTACTTGGTGAGAGTGGCACATCTCCATCTGTATGGTTGGCACAAGCACCTTTCTGGTTGTCCAGCCAATCTGTGCTGAGCCCCATGCTAGTGAGGCTGGTTCAGTACCCAGTAACTTTGGTGTGTGGTAGGCGCTGGTCATGGCAGATTGCTCTGGCCTGAGCACTTGAAAGGGGGCCAGAGGTGGTTATGGGAAGGCCCACTTATTCACTCGATTTTTGAACTGTGAAGGTGCCTCCAAAGGCCTGTTGCTGTGCCAAAGTCAAAGTGACAAGTGAGGTCCAACTGTGGTGAACTTTTTAGTGCTGCCACTTGCATCATGTCCTGTTTGTCTCACGTATGTATATGGCCTGCCATTTTTGGGAAAGAGCACACCGTGTGGAGCAAGGCGTGTTGAGCAAGACTCCAAGAGGAGTCTCGTCGGGTTTACTTGGAAAGTGATGCCAGGAACAGATGGGGGGAGGGAAGGCTAATCATCTCCATATAGGGAGAAAGCTGTCCGGCGTTGCTGGGCTTCAGTGTTGAGAGCGGAGTGTGCACAGCTGGAGTGAATCACATTGTGTAGGAAGAGGCCCACATTCTCCTGTTTAAAACTGTGCTGAAAGTGGCACACGTCAGAGGTTGGACTTTGTAACCGTCTGACTCCAGCTAGGGGTCATCGTACCAACTCCCCTGTTGATACTTGTGAATTTTGGGAAGTCGATATGAACTGGTCTTTGTTACGGTCTCTGTCCTCTTCCCCCATCTCTGTATCCTGTCCGGGGTGTCTGATGGGAGCTGCAGTATGTAACTTTCTGCTCTTGCCATTTTTTTTCCCCAGCTGTGGTTCCTGCTCCTTCTGACCTGCAGTTTGTAAAAGTTACTGACACAAAGGTGACCATCACGTGGACTCCTCCTTCAAAGGACATCTCGGAGTATCATGTGACCATTCTCCCCATCACTCCCCCTGGCCGAACAGAAGATGCCCTGCAGCTGCCAGTCAGTGGACGGTCCGTGGAGGAAATTTCTGGACTTCAGCCTGGGACTACTTACCGTGTCCAGGTTTATGCGATCTACCACAGCACAAGGAGTTCACCCCTAGTTGGCGATGTCACCACGAGTACGTACAGAGACGGTTTAGTTTTCACGTTGGTTTTCTTGGGGAGCAGCCCTGCTGAGTTAGACAGGTGGGATTCATGTCCCAGTTGCCCTCTTCAGAGATGGCAAGGGTTGAATTGGGACAGAAGCCTGATTGACACTGTCTACAATTAGTGTGGCCACTTAGCAGACACACTCCAGAAGTGAATGAGCATTTAGATGAGCTCCATTGCTAATGTTTCAGATCTCCGATGTCTAATGTGTTATGGTTTGCTGGCTAGCAGCTATTGCTAATATTTTCTGTGAATGGCGCTATATAACATGGATTTTTTTTTTTTCTCCCTTCCCATAGAACTGGACAAACCTACAGGAATTCAGTTCCACAATATCTCCGAAAGCACAGCTGTGGTAGCCTGGACTGCTCCTCGAGCTAAAATTGCTGGCTACAGGCTCCGACTTAGCACGTCTGGAGGACAACCAAGGTCCTTCAATGTCGCTCCGAAAGTGGTCCATTACACTCTGAGGAACCTGCACCCGGATACAGAGTACACCGTCTCGGTCATCGCAGTGAAGGGCAACCAGCAGAGTGAAGCCTTGGCCGGCATTTTCAACACCCGTAAGTCCTCGTCGACGCAGGCGCTGTATAGTAAGGCTGACTGAAGCCAGTGAAGCTTTGAAAGAGACGTACTTAGAATGTGCCATGGAGGTGTTACATACCACCTCGGCAGAAAGTAACCCTATGAGACTCGCCATGCCTGCCATCCTCTTTTAACCAGGGAGTGGGCACTCTAGGAGTTGTATTTGTTCGGCTTTACTCTATCCAAGTGTAACGACTATAATTTGGTATCTTCTCCTGCAGTGGAGGCAACTGGAAGCTCCCCACGTTATAGCACAGAAGTGACTGACACCTCGATCATCATCACCTGGACACCAGCGGCAAGGTTCAGCTACAAGGTACAGCTAAAGCGTTCATTTGTGCCGATTACCCGTGAGGGTCTTGTCTGGTTAACCAGGTGACTGTAGCAGACCCCCTCTGTGTCTTCAGAACTGTAGTTGTGAAGTAAGTTAATCCCATGTACATTTGATATATAATAATTATTAAATATGATTTTCTATTTGTTTTTCACACCCCCCTCAGCTGGCAATACGACCAAGCCAGGGTGGTGAAGCACCAAGGGAGGTCATCTCGGATTCAGGCAGCATTTATATTTCTGGGCTGACTCCCGGAGTGGAGTACACCTACAGCATCCAGCCGATTGTGAATGGACACGAGCGAGGGACCCCCATCACCAAGAACGTGGTCACACGTAAGCTGCCATTGTACTACGGAGTACTTGATTGTATTTTTCAAGCTCCGAGCATCTTAACGTTTGATTAGAGGAGGTGTCTGACAACAAGTAGTACAGCATTAAGGACAGAAACACTGAGCTGGAAAAGCGACGTCTGCTCTCTGATTCCTGATTTCTTGATGTTTGTTTTTAGCGCTGTCTCCTCCAAGTGACTTGAGTCTAAAATCCAATCCATCGACCGGAGAGCTAATAGTGTCATGGGATGCCACCAAAACGCCAGGTAAAAGCGGACTGCCTCTCCTCACATGAGGTTTCTTCAAAGTGGTGTGTGGAGCAGTGTTTAACTCCAGACGTGGGCTTTTATTTTAGATGCCACTGGCTACAGAGTGACTTGCACTCCCCTTGATGGTCAGCATGGCAATTCCATTGAGGAGTTTGTAAAGGCAGGCCAGACCTCCTGTACTCTGGAGAACCTGAGACCAGGCGTGGAGTACAATGTCAGCGTTTACACGGTAAAGAATGACATGGAGAGTAGTCCTGTGTCCACCACTGTCATGCAGGGTAGGTTGCAGCTAAAAAAGTAAAAAAAAAAAAAAAAAAATGAAGGCCTTTCTTACCTGCGTGCTTTTCTGATTTGTCTGCTTTCTTGTCCTTGTTCAGAAGTGCCACGGCTCTCTGACCTTGACTTTGTGGATGTTACTGACACGACTATTGGCCTGCGCTGGACACCACTTAACTACACCGCCATCACAGGCTTTCGCATCACAGTTGTGGCGGCAGGGGAGAGCGTTCCTGTTTTTGAAGACTTTGTGGAACCCTCTACCAGTTACTACACCGTGTACGGTCTGGAGCCTGGCATAGACTATGACATCAGCGTGATCACCTTGGTGGACGGTGGTGAGAGCAAACCTGCCACCGTAACTCAACAGACAGGTATGTTGGAGTTTGGATTCTGGAGATTTGTGCATTTTTGTGCAGGGCTACGTCCATCTACTTGTCGCATTTGCTTGTTTTGAGTCTACCCTATGGGTGGTCCTCTTGGAATTTACATCGAGACACTTCCTAAAGTTGTCCTGCTTTTACCAGGACTATGGAAGAGCCATTAATGTTGTATTCTGCCCCATGAGTGGCCTTTTTTTCATCCAACTCAGAACGGCTTACCATCTGACTCTGTGTTTAGACCAGGGGTGTCCAACTCCGTCCTGGAGAGACACTGTAGCTGCAGGTTTTCATTCAAACTCTCTTCTTAATTAGTGACCAGCTTTTGCTGCTAATTAACTATTTCCCTTTATTTTAATTGAATCTGACCACTGAATTTGATGATTTTTTTTTTTTTGCCTTAAGTGACGCCTAAACATAAATTTGATGTGAAGTGAGACAACAGACCGCCAACTAAGTTTGGGCCTCAAACTCCAACCAACTTCAGTTTCTTCATTTGAAGCCAATTCTCATTACTAATTAAACCTGTTCTTTAATTTCATGGCACTCGCTCATTCTGCCATGGCAGACGTTTCCAAAACTGACAGTTTTTATCTTCTTTTAAGAACGCTGGCTGTCAAGGTTTTGTGGATCTGAGCAGATCAGCATACCTGAGGCCTTCACCTTTCTTGATTTTCAGTTATGGCGTGATGGACGCAGGTGGTCGTTATTTATCTGTTGGTTCATTTTGTCTTTAATATTGTTTGGCTGCCAAGTAAGGAAAAAAGAAATAATTAAGGGGCCAGAGTCTTTAGTTGTGCATCAATTAAAATGAAGGCAAAGAGTTCATTAGCAGCAAAATCTGAACACTAATTAAGAAAAGGGTTAGAATGGAAACCTGCAGGGCTGGAGTTGGAGACCCCCTGGTTTGGAGGCAGTCCCTGCACACGAGTGTAGGTTCTCTCCTATCAGTCTTCTGAGGTCCTGTATAGTCCAGCAGATTGTGATGCGATTCCACACACTTGGCGTAGTCGGCAGGATCTCCACTGTGAGTGTAGTCCTGCGTGGGCTGATTGAGAGAGTTCAGTTGACTTCAGTTCAGTTGAAGTGCTCCACGTCGTGCAGGCCTTGAATGCAACACCCTGTAGAAGTTCTATGAGCTCACAGCGTAAAAGAGCAGCTTCGGAGTGCCTTTGTGGGTTCACAGCTGGCCACCAGTCGTTCCCGTATTTGGAGTGAGATGGACTGTGGGTGAATCCATGATAAAAGGGTGGGTGGCCAGCTGAATGACCTCTCCAGGAAGGCTTTCGTCTGAAGTTGGTTTCCCTCTCCTTTACGGTTGGCTGGCCACAGCAATTATGTTTACATGAATTTACAGCAGCATAATGAGTTTGTTGCCCCCTAGAATTGACTTCTCATCACCCCCTCCTTAATTTGTGTACGTACTGTACAGTATGGTTTAATTTAGTGTTACTAAATATGTGTAAGTGCTCCGAGCCCGTACTTGGCCATGACTGCTATAGAAGAATAAATTGAAATCCATCTCTGAAGCTCATGACTGGCAACCCTTCCTTTCAGCTGTCCCATCGCCAACCAACCTCAGGTTTACCGGGGTTGGACCAGACTCCATGCAAGTGTCCTGGACTGCCCCAGAATCCATAGATATCTCCCACTTCATGGTGCGCTATGCTCCAGCAAAGAAGGAAGAGGATGTGACGGAGCGCCGTATCCCAGGAAGCAGCAATTCGATGACCCTGTCTAGTAAGTGCTCGGGGGGTGTTTTTGGGTGGCAGTGTCCCACTGGCAGTGTTGGCTTTCAGCTCGTTCGCCACTTCCTAAGCACAAGAAGGCTATGGGACAGACTTCGTCACAAAGTCTCATCGCCCAGTTGAAGGCTGCACTTCAAACCATTACTGTTGTCTTTCAGATCTCTTGCCTC